>NC_136800.1:36089657-36092157 GCF_951216825.1 Electrona antarctica
CCAGCCCAACCCCAGCCCCCTCCTCCTGTACCTCCAGCCCAACCCCAGCCCCCTCCTCCTGTACCTCCAGCCCAACCCCAGCCCCCTCCTCCTGTACCTCCAGCCCAACCCCAGCCCCCTCCTCCTGAATGCCAGGCCCATGAACGGCTCAGAGGGGCCACCATGCAGGGGAGGACGAGGCATGGGAGAGTGGCAACGGTTAGGCTCCCTACCCTCGCTTCGTTTTCTGTCTCTCCCTCACTGCCTTTCTTCTTTCTTCCTCTGACCCCCCCCACCCCACCCCACCCCCCTCTCGTCCTGTGTTTTTCTGCCCTGGGCTGGACTGTGGAAGTAGCCACGACTCTGTTTACGTTCTCATACATGAGCAGCGATGCCAGGAGTTCAGCAGATGCAGAGACAATCGACAAAGTGTGTGCGTGCGTGACTGTGCGTGTGCGTGACTGTGTGTGTGTGTGAGGTAGGGCAGTAGCAGACTGTAATAATGCCCAACGTGCACACAGTCAGGGCCCTGCTGGGCTGAAAGGTCAGATCAAGATGTGGACACACTCTTTATGGTCGCACTAGTCTAGATAAGATGTGTCATTCAGCTGGGTGAGACTAGTTGTGTGTGTGGGTGTGTGCGTGCGTGTGTGTGTGTGTGGGGGGGGGGGGGGGGGGGGGGTGGGCACGTTTATACTGCCCTAGGCTAGTTTTTGTCTAAGAATATATACTGTATGGCTAATCTTCACAGACCATGCACCCACATCCTTCTGTGGACATAATATTCAGAGTCAGTGTATGGATGTATGTCAGTAATATGGGAGCGTCGAGCTGGAGTGCTGGAGAATTGGTCAGAGTGTGTGTGTGAGTGAGAGAGTAGTAACTGTGTCTGTTACTACACATGACATGTCATAAGAGTGTGTGTGTGTGTGTGTGTGTGTGTGTGTGTGTGTGTGTGTGTGTGTGTGTGTGTGTGTGTGTGTGTGTGTGTGTGTGTGTGTGTGTGTGTGTGTGTGTGTTGTGTGTTGTGTGTTGTGTGCGCATGTGGGTGCTCATGCTTGTGTGACAACAGCCTAAACAGCAGTCATCTGGTTGGTTGGACCATGTGACTGTATTAAGTGAGAGGGACAGAGGCCTCTGTGATCCTTCACTGAAGACACACAAACGTTTGGTTTGTTGTAAACTATGCAAATTCTTAAGTTGATCTTGATCTTCTTTACCCTTTGATAGGGTCAAAGAAAGTTAAATTCTGTTATTTCCAAATCATAGAGGCTGCGGATAATTGCATAAAAGAGAGTGGGTTCCAAAATAAACTCGTGTTTTAGGTCATATTTGGTCCATGGATCAAGTACAAAATGAGTTTGACGCCATGCAAAGGATGTAACATTTTTGCATGTCATTTCAATTTGCATTACATTTCAACATTCATTTATGAAAGATAATAATGATAATAAAATAATAAATATAATGTAGGAAACTATTTGGACCCTTGAAAATAGGTCTGTGGCCCAAAAAAGTATGCGGCGCAGCCCTAATGTTTGGGAAACACTGGTCACCGCCTTAAATGGAGCGTTGGAGCTTCTGCAGAGAGATGCAGGGAGACTGATAAGAGCCATGTTAGAGAGATGTTCACATCGGATGGCACTGAATCGCAATTACTCTGTGTGTGTGTGTGTGTGTGTGTGTGTGTGTGTGTGTGTGTGTGTGTGTGTGTGTGTGTGTGTGTGTGTGTGTGTGTGTGTGTGTGTGTGTGTGTGTGTGTGTGTTTGTGTGTCAGACAGACACGTCTTCCTGTTGGAGTTAATGGCACACTGGCTACACACACACACACACACTCCCACACACACACTCGCGGTGCTCCACTAATGTGTCTGCTGGAGTACTGTCACGTGCACTAATGGTCTAGGGACCATATTGAGGCTGCGCAAATGGGTCAGTGTAAAAGTTCACAGTGCTGTGCATGTTGCAGAGCAGAGCAGTATGCCTCTGTCTCATCTCACTGTACGTTGTGTGCGTGGATAGACGGAGAGAATGAAAGAATATGAATATGAATATGTGTGCACTATGACTGATGTGATTCTGCAGGGTGGGAGAGAATCCCCATGCAATTTGCAAATAAGCGTATAGTCTTATTTCTGCAAACATTCTTAGATATGAATGAAGATGCAAACGGCGATTTCTCTGTGGAACGTCTATAAATACCGCTATGCATGTGTGTACTGCTGCAGTGGTTTTCAACCAGCGGTCCGGAGACCACCGGTGGTCCTTGAGGAGGGTTCCAGGTGGTCCCCAGCTAAATGATAGGAGAGTTGGTAACCAAATGGACTTGGTTTCACTTTACACTCTCAAGAGTTCAATTATTGTTAAACATCTGCATTTCTTACATTACAATAAGTAATTTGCCTGTTTTGGGTGTGAGAGGCTAAATCTCATCAAATGGTGGTCCGTGCTCCGTGGCTGAATAAAAGGGTTGAAAACCACTGTGTGTAGACCGTGTACTGTATGCATGTATGCTGGCTGT
>NC_136800.1:36097157-36099657 GCF_951216825.1 Electrona antarctica
GTACTACACTACTGTACTACAATACCCATAATGCCCTGGTCCACCCCAGGTACTACACTACTGTACTACAATACCCATAATGCCCTGGTCCACCCCAGGTACTACACTACTGTACTACAATACCCATAATGCCCTGGTCCACCCCAGGTACTCACTACTGTACTACAATACCCATAATGCCCTGGTCCACCCCAGGTACTCACTACTGTACTACAATACCCATACTGCCCTGGTCCACCACAGGTACTACACTACTGTACTACAATACCCATACTGCCCTGGTCCACCCCATTTACTACACTACTGTACTACAATACCCATACTGCCCTGGTCCACCCCATTTACTACACTACTGTACTACAATACCCATACTGCCCTGGTCCACCCCAGGTACTACACTACTGTACTACAATACCCATACTGCCCTGGTCCACCCCAGGTACTACACTATTGTCTGTACTACAAATTTACACATACTCAAGTCAATGTACTGAAGTGCTCAAGTCAATGTACTGTGTTACTGGCCATCCTGCAGCACGCTGTCCTTCAACCACTTAAATTCTATAAATTAGAAGACTAAAGTTTAAGAAGAAGTAGTGTGAAGAGCCGATCTACAAGCTCACAACGCAGTGCGAAGCGACGCGCCGTGTGTTTGTAGATCGTCTCTAGTCTCTTTTCACTAGTTTGGGTCCCGGGCAAACATTTAATATCTCTTTTGGGTCACGGGCTAAAACGTTTGGGAAGCACTGTTCTAAACTTGTCCAACTGGATCTGAAACGTCTCTGTACTCGACTACGACTACTTTCTTAAGTTTCTTCCCTCTACTCGAAATATCTCTAATACCACTCGAAAATCTAATACTACTCGAAATATCTATCTAATACCAAAAATAGCATATAGGGTTTAACTGGTTAAACAAAAGCCGTTCTCTCCAGTCCTTCTCTCCCTCCGCTAACCAACTGCACCTCCCTCCAAGTCCATTCCTATGTGTGTGTGTGTGTGTGTGTGTGGTGTGTGTGTGTCCCTTTAACAGACTAGCTACTCTTTGCGCTCTCCTCAGTAGTGTGGCGCAGATTACATTCTGGAATTAGCGTGACCTAAACAAGCGGCCAGAGTCGAGGGTCTATAGCCACTCAGGCCCCACGTGACTGGCGTGACTTACTGACTTACGACTCGCTGGTCGGTTGGTTGCCTGGCTGACTGACCGTAGGGCCTACACAGACAGTGGGCCAGACGGCCTTGGCTGCAGCGGGATTATAACGTGCAGCCTCATCCGGTCCCCCCCCCCCCCCCCCCCCTGCCCACACATCCCCGCGTCTGATTTCAGTTTCAAAGCAGCCGAGACCTGCGCAGACCGGTTTCCGTACGCCACTCTCTCTCTCGCGTCGGGCAAGGGGATGAATCATGTTTATATACAAGTCAGCCGCTCGCTTGACAGCCCCAAAGCGCTTTGACGCAGAATTTGTGCTACAAACCGACATACATTAGGCGTTAACACACGTGTGCCAAGTACGAGCCGAGGCAGCGTACATTATTCAGTCACGTCTTGTTGCAGCTTGTGTTTAATGCAAATATCTCGGTCCTCTACTTAAAGCGAGCACTGCGTCTCTCCGACCTGTGGAGAAGGAGGAAGCGCGCCATGGTTCCGTGGTTTGTGCTGTAGCGTTTGCAGGCAGAGCCCAGTGAGCTGTCATGCTTAACCTAGTTCACAGTTCCACTAGCACTACTGCTGTCTGGAGGGGGAGGGGTTGGAAGCCTCTCCTCTCTTCCGTACTCGCCCTCCTCTTCTCTTCTTTTCTTTTCTCTATCTCTCTCCATGTCATGCTCTTCTTCTTGCTCTCCCTTCTCTCTCTCTCTCTCTCTCTCTCTCTCTCTCTCTCTCTCTCTCTCTCTCTCTCTCTCTGTTGTTGCCATGCATCATCCTCTCTGTCTCTCTCCTTGTCGCCATGCCGTCAGGAATAGGCAGATAACATTGGCTCAGTGGCTTCAGTGCATCTGCAGGCACTATCTCTTCTGGTGGCACCCACTACCTGGACATCTCAGATAAGATGTGGCTCCATTCAGGCCAAGGCGCTGTAAAGACACGATAAGAAATCCATATTTGCCTCTCCGCTAGCTTACTGTACACCAACGAGACAGGGTCCCGTAATGGTGTGGCTCCCCAGTGTATCTCTGACATCATCTTGACGATGGCGTCGGTCTAGCCCAAATATGGACAGACGGCGGGCCGGTAATGACAATTAAGGAACTTCAGCCTTTTTTTTCGTGCCATATCCATGATGTCAGTCAGTCTGATCTGACCCCTCATACTGGAAGACCCTTTATAGGCAGACGGATAGCCTCCTGCAGAGGCACGCCATAAAACACAGGCAATTAAAGTAGCTTTTTATTCAATAGCGTAGATGCATAATGGGCCAATGGGGGTTACAGTAGAGCAGATTAGCTTCACAACGCTCTTCACAACTTTTAACTTAAATAATCGTGGAATCGTGGCCAAATC